>NC_057802.1:367087791-367100005 GCF_018294505.1 Triticum aestivum | reverse complement strand
TATTTCAGAGGTCGGAAAAATATCAGGAAATGGGAGTGACATGCAAATAAATTTGGAAAACTTCAGGATTAGAAGAACTGGTTTCAGAATTCAAAGTTGAAAGGTGAAAAATGTATCTTTTTTTCTAAAAAAATCGCACTTTGCATGCTACTGTAAATCAACATCCTGCAAAAGATTCCTACCTTTCAAGAACATAACTCTGATTGCTTGAGTAGGGTCTGGGGAAGGGTCTGACCACTTTGGGCCTTTTGTACGCAGCCTTTCCCTGCATTTCTGTAAGAGGCCTACGAACCTACACAAGCATTTCTAAAAAAGGGCACCCCGGTGCACGTAGCTCCCGCTTGTGTAGGGTCCGACCACTTTTGGGTCTTTTTGTACGCAGCCTTTCCCTACATTTCTGTAAGAGGCTATTTCCAGGACTCGAACCCGTGACAACGTGGTCACAAGGCAACAGCTTTACACCTTTACTGCTGCGCCAAGGCTTCCCTTCCTACCAACACATGCAGCGACAATTAATATGGATCGGAGGGAGTACTTACTTTCGGCTTGTCCGGATGGATTTATCCATCTCGGAGAGACGGAACCAAACCTAAGATCCACACTACACAGTCTCGAAGGTTCTGAGTATTGCTCACTCAGACACGCCAAACGCTAGCGGTTGGCCTCTGTAGCATCCCGGTATATCCGGACGCCTCGCTTGGAGGGTCCAAATGCATTGGTGCCACTCTCTCAACTCACTCTGAGGGACCGAATGACACACTCGGCAGCTCTGATCAGGGATCACTGAGAGGTTCTCAGGTTTTGTGGAAGATTTGGACCAAGTGCGTTTGAGTACTTAAGCAAAAAAAACTTTCTCCACACGTGGTTCAAGTTAAGATCTCGAAACCAACTCATGGTTCTGGCAAGTGGATAGCTAACTTCCACGCACCCCTGTCCTAATCATGTTGTCATAAATCATCAAAATTCACTATGGGGGCCTATGATGCACTTTTCAGTCCGACCGGTCGTGATGGAACTAGTGCTCCTTTGATGCACGTACTAACACCCACAACGTCTGCTCATTGAAGATCATAAAATTAGTTGTCTTTGGTGGAATCCTTTTCCTACTCCAGAATCTCGTTTGCCACATTATAACTTTGTTGAAATATGACCATTTGTTAAATTTAGTATATTCATGTACATTTAACTTTCTGTTGCTCATAGTCTGATCAGCTTCAGGAACCCTGGAACTAAAGCATTTTATTTATATTGGAAAAGGTGCAACTTATTATGAATGTTGTCTAACTAACAATTGTTCCACAGGACTCTGGTTACCCAGACTCAGAAAAAACTGAACGGGTAGTCTCTTCCTCAACTAAAAGAGTATCAAGCTGCTGTGAAGGAAATGAAACAATCAACATGAGCTCGGAGCATCAAAACTCTTATTCCAAAGCAACTTGTGCTAGTAAGAAAGAATGGAACATACCCAAAACGTCAAGCATGAATTTGGATCTAGTTCTTTTTCAAATGAGCAGAATGAGAAATCCGATTTCCAAGGCTCCAACTGAGTCACCAGTATGCTCAGATCCAAATGACAAGTGGCTGAAACGCCTGAAATGTGATAGTTCAGATCCACATGTTCCTTGTTCCAAGAAACCAAAGACTGGAGACATAGCAACTCCTGGAGGAGCATGTACAGTGTTTGGTCAAGTGCTTGATTATAAGAGGGACAGTGCTTGCATGATCAAACAGGTTAAGGAGGACCAAGTGGTGCATGAAACATTGATGGACCAACAAAACCAAGATGCGTCTCGTATGTCAACAAAAAGTCTTAATCACTGGATAGGGAGGTGGTGCCAAGGTGGCTCCCCTAGTTTTCATGGAGCTTCGAGTCCAGGAAAGCAATCGCGAAAGTCTAACACACCACCTGATTGTCTTGAAGGTCAGTTTCCAAGCATCGCGGCGATGGCTATGATGGGGCGTGTAATGAACAAGCTCCGTCCTTGTGAACTTGAGAAGAGGGGTCCTTCTGTAGTCTGGAAGACAGAGGGGTTATGAGTGCCTGTCCGGCTTAATTCAAGACCGGCCATCGGCTGTGGGTTGAAATTTGCATGCAGGAGAGAAACTGCTACGCTGATGGCAATGCGGTGATTGTTTCCTCACAGAAGAAGAGAAAAAGATGGTAGTGTGAATATCATTCCAAGGAGAGAAAAATATGCGTTGTTTCTACCAATCACAGCGTGATAGATTGATGTGTTGATTGTGTAAGGTTCCTGGGATGGATATCTTTTTCCATCGTCTGAAGGGTGCCCTATTTGTGTACCGTGACCAAACAGATATTCATAACTGGGGAGGTTGCATTCAGTTTATATTTACTCTACTTGAATTCAAGTTACGTTATGTTGCTTCCAGAAAAAAGGAAAAAAAGAAAAAAAGAAAAAGAGTTACATTGTCGCTGTGCTTTTCTTTGGAGCTGCTGGAAGGACAAAAGTTTAGACGCTAATGTTTTCTGGACCCAATCCTGATAAATATTTGAAGCGCAAATTATAAATCTTATGAAGCAGAAGCCGTTTGGCGTAGCAATGGCGCAGGGGCTCACCGGTGGTCCGGCTGTGGTTGAATATCCTGTGTTCCAGCGCGAGCTCGGCCCTTGGATGTAGATCGAACGATCAGCTGAGGAGTTGCTGGACTTGTGTGTAATGATAGGACTCGTTGTGGGTTTTCTGGAAATTCATGCAAGCTCTCCCTATGATTGTGGGATCTAGGGAACTTAGGTGCTCCGGAAGCACAAGATATTTCCCGGTCCGGCCGTTGCACGGTGAGGTTGGTGGCTCCTACGTGATGGCGGCGACACCATCACATTGGCTGGTGTCAGACGTGCTGCCCGATCACGTGGGGGTGGACTGCTCCGAGCGAAAGCACTGGCAACACGGTGCTCATGGGCGTTTGTTTCCTCCAATGTGTGTGTGAGGGGGAAGGAGGTTATGGAGAGTCTTCCTCACCCTCCACCCCCAGGTCATGTTCTACAGGCGAAAGCCTAAGACTCTGGTGTAGGTCGGGGGAAGGGGTCGTTTCCATGTCACTCCCCACCCACCCCCTGCAGGGCGTTGCTTTGAAGGTCATCGACCCCTTCAACATTTTCTTGGTGTTGGACCCACATGACATTGTTCTTGGTAAGTGGAACTGGCTTTGGCATGTTGGCGCAGTCCTCCAACCAGACAGAATTTGTCAGAGGTCCATATGTTCGTCAGAACGAAACATGTCGTTGGTCTTAGGTATGGTCAGCCCCATCGTGGGCACATTGTGCTCGCGTGGGCGTGGCCGGAATCGCCTGCTACCAAGGTCTAGCAGGGGAAGCTAATTTAGAGGAGACATGGTCCAGGCCGCGGCGGCAGAGATGTCGGTGCTCGAGGAGCTGAACGTCCTTGCTGGTGGCCCGGAGATCTCAATGACGAATCGCTCGCCCTCCATGGCCTCGAGAAGCATCTACCAAAGCGTGATGATCATGCGACGAGCGTGCGCACGGTGAAGCCAAGGGCCTGGTTGCCTTGGGGGACGATCCATGCTAGGGAGAGGCAGCAACGAGTGAAAGGTTGTCCTCCCGGACAACATGGTGAAACATAGCCAGTTCAGTCGCGTCATGATGGCTAGCCGTTGGTGATGCCTCGAAGTTCGAGGCACACTGGTGGAGCTTCCAAAAAGAAGAAGAAAAAGCTTCGCTTGAATGCATACATGGATGATTTTAGGGGTGGTGGAGGTGGGGCTAGACCCCCTCAACAAACTGCTACTTCTTCAGTGGTAGTGGTTGTTGCCGTCAATTTTTTCCACACCATGAGAGCTTGCCCCCTCCACGAGCAAACTCGCCCCCTTTATGCCTGAATCTTGGCTCCGTCCCTAAATGCATGTGATGCGTGTGTGTGCATGTTCTGTGCAGCTGCTACGATGCGGGCACTGATGATCCACAAGTATAGGGGATCAATCATAGTTCTTTCGATAAGTAAGAGTGTCGAACCCAACGAGGAGCAGAAGAAAATGACAAGCAGTTTTCAACAAGGTATTTTTTGCAAGCACTGAAATTATCGGTAATAGATAGTTTGGTAGCAAGATAATTTGTAACAAGTAGCAAAAGTAACAATAGGTGCAGCAAGGTAGTCCAATCCTTTTTTTTGCAAAGGACCGGAGCGGTCTCTTATAATAAGTAAAACGTTCTCGAGGACACATGGGAATTTCATCTAGTCACTTTCATCATATTTCTTTCATTCGTGTTCGCTACTTTGATAATTTGATATGTGAGTGGACCGGTGCTTGGGTGCTGTTCTTACTTGAACAAGCCTCCCACTTATGATTAACCCCTCTCATAAGCATCCGCAACTACGAAAGAAGAATTAAGATAAAATCTACCATAGCATTAAACATATGGATCCAAATCAGCCCCTTATGGAATAGCGCATAAACCAGGGTTTAAGCTTCTGTTACTCTAGCAACCCATCATCTAATTACTACTCCATAATGCATTCCCTTAGGACCAAAGATGGTGAAGTGTCATGTAGTCAACATTCACATGACACCCACTAAGGGAATCACACCATACATATCATCAAAATATCGAACGAATACCAAATTCACATGATTACTTATGACAAGACATCTCCCATGTCCTCAAGAACAAAAGCAACTACTAACAAATAATGTTCATGCTCAAGATTAGAGGGATATTAAATAGCATAATGGATCTGAACATATAATCTTTCACCAAATAAACCAACTAGCATCAACTACAAGATGTAATAAACACTACTAGTCACCCATAGGTACCAATCTGAGGTTTTGATACAAAGATTGAACACAAGAGACGAACTAGGGTTTGAGATGAGATGGTGCTAGTGAAGATGTTGATGACGATTGATCCTCCCACGATGAGAAGGTTGTTGGTGATGACGATGGCCTCGATTTCCCCCTCCCGGAGGGAAGTGTCCCCGGCGGAATCGCTCCGCCGCAGAGCAAAAGTGCTCCTGCCCAAGTTCCGCCTCAAGACGGCGACACTCCATCCCGAAAGTCCTCTCAGTATTTTTTCTAGGTCAAATGGGCTTATATACCAGAAGATGGGCACCGGAGGCTGGCCAGGGGCCCCACTACCCACCAGGGCGCAACAGGGGGGTAGGCGCACCCTGGTGTCTAGTGGGCACCTGGGTGCCCCCCTCTGGTAGTTCTTTTCTCCAATAATTTCTATTATTCCAAAATAAATCTCTGTGAAATCTCAGCTCATTTGGAGATGTGAAGAATAGGTATCTTTGGCGTAGCTTTTTCAGGTCCAGAATTCCAGCTGCTAGCAATCTCCCTCTTCATGTAAACCTTGCATATTAAGAGATAAAAGGCATTAGAATTGCTCCACAAAGTGTTATAATGATTAAAAACACTATAAATAACAGTAGGAAAATATGATGCAAAATGAACGTATCAACTCCCCCAAGGTTAGACCTCGCTTGTCCTCAAGCGGAAGCCGATATCGATAATCATGTCCACATGTTTAGAGAGAGAGGTGTCGATAAAACATCAAAGTATAAGGAATAAAATTTCTTGAAAACTAACAAACTATGTTCTCAGTCAACAATGCAATTGCAATTCATCATCTTTTCAAGAAGGGTCTCATGTCGAAGCTTTTATTTAGCAAGTCCACATACTCAACCATCATTTAATCTTCTATGATTGCTAACACTCACACCATATATATGGAGCAAAAAGTTTCGGCCAGACACATAGAAAGATAGGGGCTTATAATTTCGTCTCCCAACCTATTCACCTCAAGGGTGTTGTCAACAATAATAACTCATGATCTCTCATATCCAACTGGATATATGTGCCTAGATCCCCCACCACATTATGCTTGCAAAAGAGAAAAAATAAAAGGAACAGAGGAGAACACTATTTACTCTTGCATGAAAAGTAAATACATAAAAGTAAAGGATCGGCCCTTCGCAGAGGGAAGCAGAGGTTGTCATGCGCTTTTTATTTATGGATGTGCGAGCTCTTGATGCAAAGGAATGCCACGTTACATTTCCCCTTGTGATAGCAATCTTTATTATGCAGTCCATCGCTTTTATTTCTTTGCCATCACAAGTTCGTACAACACCTACTTTCCCTTACACTAAAAGATCATACATATTTAGAAGTAATTTTTATTGCCTTATGCAGCGATGACAACTAACTTGAAGGTTCTTAATCAATCCATACGTAGGAATATGATACGTCTCCAACGTATCTATAATTTATGAAGTATTGATGTTGTTATATTATCATCCTTGGATGTTTTACAATCATTTTATAGCAACTTTATATCATTTTTTGGGACTAACCTATTGACCCAGTGCCCAGTGCCAATTGCTGTTTTTTGCTTATTTTTTACATAGCAGGAAATCAATATCAAACAGAGTCCAAACACCGCGAAAATTTTTGTGGATTTTTTATGGACCAGAAGACATCCGGTGGGCCAGAGAAGCACCTGGGGGGTGCCCCTAGGGGGGCACAAACCAACAGGGAGCGCCTGGGGGCCCAGGCTCGCCCAGGTGGGTTGTGCCCACCTCGGTGGCCTCCCGCACCCCCTCTTTGCCCTATAAATCACCAAATATTCCAAAAACCCTGGGGGTAACCCTAGATGAGAAGTTCCGCCGCCGCAAGCCTCTGTAGCCACCGAAAACTAATCTAGACCCCGTTCCGGCACTCCGCCGGAGGGGGAAATAATCACCGGTGGCCATCTTCATCATCCCGGCGGCCACCATGACGAGGAGGGAGTAGTCCACCCTCGGGCCTGAGGGTTTGTACTAGTAGCTATGTGTTTAATCTCTCTCGCTCGCGCGCGCGTTCTTGAGATGGAACAATCTTGATGTATCGCGGGCTTTGTTAATATAGTGGGATCATATGGTGTTTTCCCCTCTCTATCTTGTGATGAATTGAGTTTTCCCTTTGAGATTTCGTTTTATCGGATTGAATACTGATACGTCTCCAACGTATCTATAATTTTTGATGTATTCATGCCATGTTTATAATATTTTTACATGATTTTGGTATGATTTGGTTAGAACTAACCCGGACTGATGATGTTTTCAGCAGAACTACCGTGGTGTTGTTTTTTGTGCAGAAATAAAAGTTCTCGGAATGCGCTGGAATCAACGGAGATTTTTTCTGGAAAATATAAAAAATACTGGAATGAAGAGTTACCGGAGGGGAGTCCCGTGGGCCCCACGAGGGTGGAGGGCGCCCCCTATGCCTCGTGGACTCTCTGTGGGGCCCCCTGACTTGTTCTCGATGCCAACCTCTCCTATAAATCCCCAAACCTCCATAAAATAACCTAGATCGGGAGTTCCAACGCCGCAAGCCTCTGTAGCCACCAAAAACCAATCAGGACCCTGCTCCGGCACCCTGCCGGAGGGGGGAATCATCACCGGTGGCCATCTTCATCATCACGGTGCTCTCCATGACGAGGAGGGAGTAGTTCACCCTCGGGGCTGAGGGTATGTACCAGTAGCTATGTGTTTGATCTCTCTCTCTCTCTCTCTCGTGTTCTTGATATGGCACGATCTTGATGTATCGCGAGCTTTGCTATTTTAGTTGGATCTTATGATGCTTCTCCCCCTCTATCTTCTTGTAATGGATTGAGTTTTCCCTTTGAAGTTATCTTATCGGATTGAGTCTTTAAGGATTTGAGAACACTTGATGTATGTCTTGCGTGGGATACCCGTGGTGACAATGGGGTATTCTATTGATTCACTTGATGTATGTTTTGGTGATCAACTTGCGGGTTCCGTGACCTTGGGAATCTATGCATAGGGGTTGGCACACGTTTTCGTCTTGACTCTCCAGTAGAAACTTTGGGGCACTCTTTGAAGTTCTTTGTGTTGGTTGAATAGATGAATCTGAGATTGTGTGATGCATATCGTATAATCATACCCACGGATACTTGAGGTGACATTGGAGTATCTAGGTGACATTAGGGTTTTGGTTGATTTGTGTCTTAAGGTGTTATTTTACTATGAACTCTAGGGCTGTTTGTGACACTTATAGGAATAGCCCAATGGATTGATTGGAAGGAATAACTTTGAGGTGGTTTCGTACCCTACAATAATCTCTTCGTTTGTTCTCCGCTATTAGTGACTCTGGAGTGACTCTTTGTTGCACGTTGAGGGATTTTTATATGATCCAATTATGTTATTATTGTTGAGAGAACTTGCACTAGTGAAAGTATGAACCCTAGGCCTTGTTTCAAAGCATTGCAATACCGTTTGTGCTCACTTTTATCATTAGTTACCTTGCTATTTTTATATTTTCAGATTACAAAAACCTATATCTACCATCCATATTGCACTTGTATCACCATCTCTTCGCCGAACTAGTGCACCTATACAATTTACCATTGTATTGGGTGTGTTGGGGACACAAGAGACTCTTTGTTATCTGGTTGCAGGGTTGTTTGAGAGAGATCATCTTCATCCTACGCCTCCCACGGATTGATAAACCTTAGGTCATCCACTTGAGGGAAATTTGCTACTGTCCTACAAACCTCTGCACTTGGAGGCCCAACAAAGTCTACAAGAAGAAGGTTGTGTAGTAGACATCAAGATCTTTTCTGGCGCTGTTGCCGGGGAGGCTAGTGCTTGAAAGTATATCTTTAGATCTTGCAATCGAATCTTTTTGTTTCTTGTTTTATCACTAGTTTAGTCTATAAAAGAAAACTACAAAAAATGGAATTGAGGTTGCCTCATATGCTTCATCTTTTTAATGTCTTCCATGAAAATAAGGACTCCGATAATTGTGCCAAAGTGTTAGAAGAAGAATGCAATAAAATGTTTGGCATACAATCTTTGAATGATGAGCATGATTGCAATGTTTTTAGTATGAACTCTTTGAATATACATAGTACTAATGATGATTGCACTAGTAATGATAAAAATGTCTCTTATAAGCATGTTAATTTTTGTGGAGTGCATAGAGTTTGCAAGCACACACCAAATAGGGAAGATAGATTTTGCAAGAGGCATAAGTATTTAGAAACTAAATGGTTGCAAGAGAGGCTAGATGCTTGTGCTGAAAATTTGAAATTTCTTTGCCATCCTTGTGAACTTTGCAATGAACGTGATCATTTAAATCTCTAATGCAAATTGTTTCATGATCGAATCGTGTCCAAAAATTGTGATGATTTGATTTCCCTTACGCATCATAATGAACTTAGTTTGCTTGTGGGTTATGAACAAATGAAACGTATAACTAATGATCTTCCAGAATTTGTCCTGGGTAAAGTTCTTGATTTTGATATAGAAGAAATTTTTATGTATTCTGCGGTGAATTTCATGAAAATCCTTATATTGCCAATTACATAAAGACAAGAAAACAAATGGAAGATGAAGAGAATACTAATGAAAGGGAAGAGACTTCCCGATATCCTCCTATTATTTCTTATGATGAATCAGGTAACGAGGAGGAGCCTTCTATCAACCAATCTCATTAATAAGGAGCTCCAAAAAGAGGATTAAACCCACACATAATGTGAAGAAGAAAAAGAAAAGATGGAGAAGCAAAGGTAAAAAGGTATCCCTCCCAAATGATGTTGCTCCTATTACTCATTGTGATGATGATAATTGCTATACTATTGGTGCTATTCATACTATTAATGATGAGAGTGACTATCCTTATGATATGCAAAGGCCCAAGCTTGGGGATGCTATGTTTGATGAAGATAATATTTTTAGTCCCCCAAGTTTTGATGAGCAAATTTATTATGATGATAGCATGCCTCCTATTTATGATGATTATATTGATGAAAGTGGGTTTGGAAGAGTGTCAACTTTAGGAAGTAATGGTCCCACTATTTTGGAGGGTGTTGAATCTTATTGTCACAAGTATGAAAGTGGATTTGGAGAGGTCATGACTTTATTTAGTAATGATTCCACTATCTTGGAAGACGTTTCAATTGATTATGATGAGAACAAAGTTGCTACTTATGATGATTATTGTGATGATACTTATGTTATAAAAAGTAGTGATGATTATATTTACAAAACTTGTCATGATTATGATTACCCTTTTTCTGAACATTATTCTTTTAATGTGGAAACAATTTATAGTATTCGAGTTTTTTTATGATATTCCCACTATTCTGAATGAGAAGAAATTTGCTTATGTGGAGAATAATAAATTTTTTATGCTAGTAGATCATGAAAATAATGCTTTATGTGATAGTTATATTGTTGAATTCATTCATGATGCTACTGAAATTTATTATGAGCGAGGAATATATGCTTGTAGGAATTGCAATAATATCAAGTTTCCTCTCTATGTGTTGAAAATCTTGAAGATTTGCTTGTTTTACCTTCCTATGCTAGTTGTTTCTTGTTCCCATAAGTTGTTTGCTCACAAAATCGCTATGCATAGGAAGTGAGTTAGACTTAAATGTGCTAGTCATATTCTTCATGATGCTCTCTTTGTGTTTCAATTCTTATCTTTTATGTGAACATCATTGAAATCATCATGCCTAGCTAAAAAGGCATTAAAGAAAAACGCTTGTTGGGAGACAACCCAATATTTACCCTTACTATTTTTATGTGTTCACATGATTAAGCTACTGTATTAATCATGGTTTATAGCTTTTGTTTTAATAAAGTGCGAAGTAAGACCTTTAGGATAGCTTACGATGATAGTTGTGTTGATCCTGCTGAAAATCAGAAACTTCTACGCTCAGTAAATTAGTTTTGATAATTCACAGAAACGTGCTTTTGATATGATTCTTTTTTATATGGATTGGTACACAAATTTTTCAGGTTTTCCTAATTTGGATGGATTTTTGGAGTTACAGAAGTATTCGAGAGTTACAGATTACTACAGACTGTTCTGTTTTTGACAGATTCTGTTTTCTATGTGTTGTTTGCTTATTTTGATGAATCTATGAGTAGTATCGGAGGGTATGAACCATAGAGAAGTTGTAATAAAGTAGATATTACACCAATATAAAAAAGGAATGAGTTCACAACAGTACCAAAAGTGGTGATTTATTTTCTTATACTAACGGAGCTTACGAGTTTTCTGTTGAGTTTTGTGTTGTGAAGTTTTCAAGTTTTGGGTAAAGATTCGATGGGCTATGGAATAAGAGTGGCAAGAGCCTAAGCTTGGGGATGCCCAAGGCACCCCAAGGTAATATTCAAGGACAACCAAGATCCTAAGCTTGGGGATGGCCCGGATGGCATCCCCTCTTTCGTCTTCGTTCATCGGTAACTTTACTTGGAGCTATATTTTTATTCACCACATGATATGTGTTTTGCTTGGAGCGTCATTTTGTTTTATTTTGTTTTTCTTGCTGTTTGAATAATATCCCAAGATCTTAAATTCTTAAATGTTAGAGAGTCTTCACATAGTTGCATAATTATTCGACTACTCATTGATCTTCACTTATATCTTTCGGAGTACTTTGTCATTTGCTCTAGTGTTTCAATTATACCCTTTTAGAGTACGTCGGTGGTTTTATTTTGAAGAAATAGATGAACTCTCATGCTTCACTTATATTATTTTGAGAGTCTTAAACAACATGGTAATTTGCTTTGGTTATGAATTTAGTCCTAATATGATGGGTGTAACATCCCAAATTTTCAATTTGGAATGTTATACATTAGATCATCATGCATAACATATTTTATTGCATTTTGTTTTGCGATCCTAGAAATCCTACGCAACTCAAGGACCCACGGAGAGAGTTGGGGATTTCGTTATTTTCATATTTGGGATTTCTCAAATTTTGAAAATAGGATTAATTGTTTTAATTATTTTTCTCTCCGAAAATATTTCATATCAAAATATATGAGACAGGATAAAATGACTTCTCCACAAATAATGAAATATTGGAGGAAAAATATTAAAAACAAATATTTGATTTTATTTGAATTAGGAAAAATACGCGTTTTTCAAATTGCATTTTAGGCCCAAATAAATGTTCATCTTGTCCGGCTTATTTTTAGAGGACGGGGACAATTTATTTCGGGATTTTTGGAGTCCGTTTAGTATTTCTTTTCTTACTTTTTCTGCACGTCCGAATTATTTAAAAAAAAAGTCAACCGACTCCGGGCCGTACCCGAGCGGGACTCCTAGGGCCGGCCTTTATAAGCCGCGAACCCCGGCGCCCCAGCCCACCCGAGCCGCCCCGTGAAACCCTAGCCCCGATCCGCCGCCGCCGCCGCCGCCGCCCCGCGCCGACGCC
>NC_057802.1:367079404-367087357 GCF_018294505.1 Triticum aestivum | reverse complement strand
AGCCGCCGTCGCCGGAGTCCCGTCGCCCCTCGCCGGACCTCGCTGCCGCCGGAGGTAGCCGCCCGCGCCGCCGCCGGTTTTCTTCGGAAAACCGTGGGTTTTTTAGGAAACCGCGAATTTTTTATAGATCGGTTTAGTTTTTTTTCGGTTTATTTATTTTGCGGACGTTCGTCCGTACGTTCGTTTTAACGAACGGTTTCCGTCGTTTAACCGCAGACAGCGAACGTTCGTTCGTTAGCCTGTTCGTCAGTTTTTCTTTTTCTCGGATTTTCCGCGATTATTTTCGATCGCGATTTCCGATCTGTTTTTCGTTTTAGTATAAATTTTCGCTCGTTTATCAGAATCAGGCGATTCAAGCGCCTAGAGTTTCGTCTCGAAACCCTCTTTATGTTTAACCAACTCAAACAAGTTTTTGCTACTGTAAAATTTGACTTAGGTCCAGATTAGTAAACGAAGCTTGTTTCTTTCGCCGTTTGAGTTTCGTTGCTTCGTTCGATTTGATTCTTTTTGCAAACCGGAGTTCTTAAGTTGAACTTTCTGGTTAGATCTCTTATTTCGTGTTTTATTCGTGCACCCTTGCTTGATTGCTGATGTATGTATTTTTTGTTTGCGATAGAGTACCCGGAGTGCGAAGCGTGCTACTACGAGTCTCTAGGTTTCACGGATCATCAGCAAGGCAAGTAACACTTTGATCATACCTCTTTACCACCCAGTTTTATTACATTAGATCAATCCTCAAACAATTGCATGATTAGGATCTGATTAATATGTGGGTTTTGGGAAGTAGATGAGGTAGTACCTATTGCCCTGTTTACTATCAAACCTTTGGGAGTTACTTCTACGTTTGCTTATTGCTATGCTATGCTATGCTCATAGACGTGGATTGGGTTTGAGAGATTTCCATGACAGATGTGAGATTGTTAATTAATGGTTCAACTTAAGGTGGCTACTTTAATTTACATCTGGGTGGATTGAGGCACCTGGAGAATCCAGTGTTGCCTGTATTTTTGGATATCCCGGAGTACCCGTGTGATCATCCTATGGACCGCCACCCAGGCTCAAAGGGATCATGAGATTATTCATGCTAGAAACTTCCGTGTGTAGCCACAAGGTATTATGGGCTCTAGCATAGTTGAGTAGGTTACATGACCTCTTGAAGAGGTGTGCTAGCAGATGTAGGGGAAAGTAGGTGTAACTGTCCACCTGGAGTAAAGAGTAGTGTTTCTGAAAGACTGTGTCTCGGTCATCCGTTTCTCAAACACCTTGTAGTGCGAGAAATCAAGCGGGGGCGATCGAGTCTTGTGGGGAAAAGTGCGCAAACCTCTGCAGAGTGTACAATCTAATCATGGTTAGCCGTGTCCCTGGTTATGGACATCTTGAGTATCTAGTTCTTGGATTATCATGTGAATCTCATCATCATGTTACTTAATTTAATTTGATTGGGTTAATCAGGTTCTTAATTGGGATTGAGTTCGAGGTACCTTCTCAATGTTTAACAACCACCATGATAGTTAAATAAAATTTATTCCTTTGTGGTAGGGAAAAATTGGCTTTTCGCAAAACAGTAATCATAGAGCTTTCCACCAACCAATTATGCATGTAGTGATAGCATTATTCTGTTCATTACTCTCTATGTGTTACATTGCGAGCATATTCCATGTGCTGGCCCGTTTTCGGGCTGCAACGTATCATGTTGCAGACTTTTCAGACGACGAGTAAGGAGCCTTAGGTCGTGGTCTTATACTCAGTGATGCCGTTGGAGTTGATGGACTCACTTTATCTTCCAAGCCTTCCGCTATTATCGTATTTAGAAGGCCTTAAGCGATATTTATTGTAATGAGTTCTCTCTTGAACTATTCGATATAATAAGTGTGTGATTGCCACTCTGTTATAAATCCTTCAAAGTACTATGCGTGTCAGCATTACCGATCCAGGGATGACACTGAAGCACGGAGACTAGACTATTTGAGGTCTGGTCGCTACAAAGATGGTATCAGAGCACACGCTGACTGTAGGACATGACCACTAAGCTAAAGCCCTTGATCACTACTTTCTTCTCATTTCTGACTCCTCTCCTTTCTTCCACTCTTTTAGGATGGCGGATGCAAGGAACAAGTTCGCGCAACCAGATGAGGATACACCTTTTGGACGACACTTGAAGGAAGTTACTAACTATCTGAACATCGGAATACCAAGCTTCACCAGGACCTACAACGCCACACTACCAGAAGAGGAGCGCTGGATGATTCAAGTTCAAGTTCCAGGAAGGACGTTCACGCCAGTCACTGAGCCCATAGAGTTTTCCTTTGATGCACCAACCTGGAGTCTAGGAAAGAGCATGGCAGCCCACATCACCATGGGACGCATTGGAGAAGTGTACCACAGTGATCTCAAGGATACTATCGATCATATTTGTGGGTGCCGAAACGAGCAATGGGATATGATCAGCACCAGGAAGGATAGATCTATTGCAGCTTTCATTCAGGAGTTAAACCAGGAGAACCAGATGTGCGCAGACATGATAGATCTGAAGAAGGCAAAGACTAGGATCATGGAACTGGAGGAAGAACTCAAGGCTACACGCGAGGATTATATGGAGGAAATCGTCGCACTAGTGGAGAAGAATGGCGACCTGACAAAGAAGCTAGGAGTTTTCATGGGAGACCCAGCACCAGGAGGAGATGATGATGATTCTACTTGCACGGAGAATTACATCATCATCGACGACACCGACTCGGACCCCAGTGAGGATGAAGCCGGAGCAGATATCATGGAGTCTTCGACTGAGCAATTTTTCTAGTAGACCACCAAATTAGTAGTAGTATTCCACCATGTATATAGTATAGTCCAAGCACTTTGTAACGATAGTTAGATCGATTGTATGCCTTGTTTGAATTGATTGGAGTGATATGTTTGCGTTTGTCTCATGTGCATATGGGTAGTGTTTTCCCTCTAGACCTCATTCTATTCTATTTTCTCATCTTCCCATCAGATGCCTCCGAGACGCGACACCGGGTTTGTTTTCCCACCAGAGATCACTCAGTTGATTCAGTAGCAGAATGCCCTGATGCAAGTGCTAGTTCAGAACCAAGGCAACAACAACAACAACAACCCACCACCCCCACCACCTGTTGATCACTTAGCCCGTTTTCTTAGGCTGGATCCACCGGTGTTCTCCAGTAGCACCGAGCCGATTGTGGCAGATGATTGGCTCCGCAAGGTTGGAAGGGAGCTGACCACTGCAGGATGCACAGATGCGGAGAGAGTGCGTTTTGCCGCACATCAGCTTGATGGATCCGCAACATCATGGTGGGAGAATTACACAGCCACTCACCCCATTGACACTGTCACATGGGACCAGTTTCAGCAAGCTTTCTGTACTGCCCATGTTTCAGCAGGAGCTATGGCCATGAAGAAGCGTGAGTTTCGCAACTTACGCCAAGGAGGATGTACCGTTGGCCAGTACGTGGAGGATTTTAGTAAGTTAGCACGTTATGCCCCAGATGACGTTGCTACGGATGCAGCTAAGCAGGAGAAGTTTCTGGAAGGACTGAATGATGAGCTGAGCATGCAGTTGATGGTGGCAACTTTTAACAACTACCAGGAATTGGTAGACAGAGCTCTCATGATTGAAGGGAAGCAGCAGCATATTGAGAGCCGTAAGAGGAAGTATGGACATGGAAAGTACAGTACAGGAGCTCATCAAAAGCCTCGTTTTACCCCGAACTCGGGAGGACACCTTCGGCATAACCATGGAGGTCACAATCACAATGGAGGGAGCTCGCACAATCATAGTGGCCCCAAGAATGGCAATGGGAACGGAGGAAGCAACGGACAGAACCGTACCAACCCATCAACCCCGGCCAAGAGGGATCTAAGCCACGTTACTTGTTTCAAGTGCCAGAAGACTGGACATTATGCCACTGATTGTCCGGAAGCTAAGAATGGTAATGGCAATGGAAGCTCGGGGAAGAAGCCGAACCCTTTCAACAGGGGACAGGTGAACCACGTTAACGTGAAGGAGGTTGAAGCACAGCCTGATGCAGTAATAGGTAAGTTTTTGGTTAAGTCATTTACTGCAATCGTTCTTTTCGATACTGGTGCATCGCATTCATACATATCAAGGGGATTTGTGGATAAGTTTAAGTTGCCCACCAAAGTTCTTAGAACACCTATGTTAGTAACCTCACCAGGAGCAGAGTATATGGCAAGCCAAGGATGTTTTCAGTTGCCATTGGCCATAGGTAGGCATGTTTTCCCCTCAGACCTAATAGTTTTGGAGTCGCAAGGTTTGGATGTGATTTTGGGAATGGATTGGCTATCGATGTATGGAGGAAACATCGATTGCGCCAGTAAGACGATCTTGCTTACTACCCCAGAAGGAAGAAGGATTAAGTATGTATCCCGGCATGTGCCGAAGAGGACTCAAGTGAATTCCTTATCAGGAGTTGTACAGGAGGAAGTAACAGTGGTGAAGGATTTCCCTGACGTATTTCCAGAGGAGTTGCCTGGCATGCCACCGGATAGAGACATTGAGTTTTTGATTGAGCTTTTGCCAGGCACAGAGCTAATATCTAAGAGACCATACAGGATGCCCGCTAAGGATTTGGAAGAAATTAAGAAGCAGATTAAGGAGTTACTGGAGAAAGGATTTATTCTCCCAAGTTCATCACCTTGGGGATCACCAATACTTCTAGTGGAGAAGAAAGATGGATCGTTGAGGATGGTTGTTGATTATCGTGGTTTGAATGAAGTAACCATCAAGAACAAGTACCCACTGCCGATGATCAATGATCTGTTTGACCGACTACAAGGAGCTAAAGTATTTTCCAAGATTGATTTGCGATAAGGATACCACCAGTTGAAGATTTGAGAGCAGGATATACCCAAGACAGCTTTTACCACAAGGTATGGGCTATATGAGTACACCGTTATGTCATTTGGCCTGACTAACGCACCTGCCTATTTTATGAACATGATGAACAAAGTGTTTATGGAGTTTTTGGATAAGTTCGTCGTAGTGTTCATTGATGATATTCTGGTCTATTCGAAGAATGAAGAAGAGCATAAGGAGCATTTGCGTTTAGTACTTGGAAAGCTCAGAGAACATCAGTTATATGCCTAGTTCAACAAGTGCGAGTTTTTGTTAAAGGAAGTTGGATTCCTTGGACATGTTATATCCGAAGAAGGAATAGCAGTAGATCCCACCAAGGTTAACACTGTGACAAATTGGGAAGCACCCACGACAGTTGGAGAGATCCAGAGTTTTCTTGGACTCGCAGGATACTACCGGAGATTCATTGAGAATTTCTCAAAGATTGCAAAACCTATGACCGAGTTGTTGAAGAAGGACACCAAATTCAATTGGACTGAGGAATGTGAGGCTAGTTTCCAGGAGTTGAAGAAACGTTTGGTTACAACGTCAGTGTTGATTCTGCCAGATCAACGCAAGGATTATGAAGTATATTCCGACGCTTCACGTCGAGGACTTGGAGCAGTGCTAATGCAGGAGGGAAGAGTTGTTTCATATGCCTCACGACAGCTTAAACCCCATGAGTTCAATTATGCTACACATGATTTGGAGTTAGCAGCCGTAGTTCATGCGTTGAAGACATGGAGACATTTTCTCATCGGAAACCATTGTGAGGTGTACACGGATCACAAGAGTTTGAAGTACATTTTCACGCAGAAGGAGTTGAATCTCAGGCAAAGGAGATGGTTGGAGCTCATTAAGGATTATGATATGAGATTGCATTATCACCCAGGAAAGGCTAACGTAGTAGCTGATGCGTTGAGCCGCAAGAGCCATGTCAATACCCTCATGACCGGAGAGTTACCCAAGGAGTTAGCCGAGAATCTTCGTGAACTATGTTTGGAAATAGTTCCAAGAAGTTTTGTAGCAGCATTGGAGATTCAGTCTACTTTGATGGATAAGATCAGAGAAGCTCAGAAGACAGACAAGGAGATTGCTGAGATAAAGGAAAGGATGAGTAAAGGAAAAGCCAAGGGATTTCGTGAGGATGAGCACGATACCTTATGGTTTGAGGACCGCGTTTATGTGCCCAATGATCCGGAAATCAGGAAGTTGATCTTGCAAGAGGCCCATGATTCGCCGTATTCAATTCACCCAGAAAATACCAAGATGTACCTGGATTTAAAGGACAGTTTCTGGTGGACCGGAATGAAGAAGGACATTGCGGAGTATGTAGCAGCTTGTGATGTATGTCAGAGAGTGAAGGCAGAGCATCAGAAGCCAGCAGGATTGCTACAACCATTGCCGATACCCAAATGGAAGTGGGATAAGCTAGGCA
This sequence comes from Triticum aestivum, assembly GCF_018294505.1. Taxonomy (NCBI): domain Eukaryota; kingdom Viridiplantae; phylum Streptophyta; class Magnoliopsida; order Poales; family Poaceae; genus Triticum; species Triticum aestivum. The sequence continues at coordinate 367,081,046 of NC_057802.1, read as the reverse complement.
TGGATTTTATCACAGGATTGCCCAGGACTCGTTCAGGCTATGACTCGATATGGGTTGTAGTCGATCGTTTGACGAAGGTAGCTCATTCATCCCAGTAAAGACCACTTATACCAGCGCTAAGTTGGGAAAGATATACATGACCAGGATCGTATGTATGCATGGAGTTCCAAGAACCATTGTATCAGATAGAGGAACCCACTTTACTTCAAAGTTTTGGAATCAGTTGCACGAAACTTTGGGTACTAGGCTAGAGTTCAGTACAGCCTTTCATCCACAGACAGATGGACAGACCGAAAGAGTAAATCAGATTTTGGAGGACATGCTGAGAGCTTGTGCGCTTGATTATGGATCTAGTTGGGACGACAATTTGCCATATGCAGAGTTCTCTTACAACAACAGTTATCAATCCAGTTTGAAGATGGCCCCTTTCGAAGCTTTGTACGGAAGGAGATGCAGGACACCGTTGTTGTGGGACGAAGGTGGAGACCGTTAGTTGTTTGGACCAGATTTGATTAAAGAGTCTGAACAGAAGGTGAAGTTGATTCGCGATAGGCTCAAGGTAGCCCAGTCCAGGCAGAACAGCTATGCAGATTCTAAACGCAAGGAGACAGTTTATGAAGTCGGAGACAGAGTTTATCTTCGTGTGTCACCACTTCGAGGAGTGCAGCGCTTTGGAGTTAAGGGAAAGTTAGCGCCACGTTTTGTAGGACCATACAAAGTTTTGGAGCGTATGAGAGAAGTTGCTTACAAGTTGGAATTGCCCGAAGGATTGACGGGAGTTCATGATGTGTTCCACGTATCCCAGCTGAAAAAGTGCCACACAGAGATGGCCGAGATACCAATGAGAGATACAGTGCCACTGGAAGCGATTCAGTTGGATAGTGATTTGACCTACGAGGAGAAACCAGTTAAGATTCTTGAGTTTGCCAGCCGAGTCACTCGCAGCAAGGTTATCAAGTTTTGCAAAGTTCAGTGGAGTCACCATACCGAGGAGGAAGCCACCTGGGAGCGAGAGGAAGATCTACGGAAGGACCACTCTCACCTATTTTCTAGCCAGCCTGAATCTCGAGGGCGAGATTCATCTTAAGGGGGGTAGGTTTGTAACATCCCAAATTTTCAATTTGGAATGTTATACATTAGATCATCATGCATAACATATTTTATTGCATTTTGTTTTGTGATCCAAGAAATCCTACGCAACTCAAGGACCCACGGAGAGAGTTGGGGATTTCATTATTTTCATATTTGGGATTTCTCAAATTTTGAAAATAGGATTAATTGTTTTAATTATTTTTTCTCTCTGAACATATTTCATATCAAAATATATGAGAGGGGATAAAATGACTTCTCCACAAATAATGAAATATTGGAGGAAAAATATTAAAAACAAATATTTGATTTTATTTGAATTAGGAAAAATACGCGTTTTTCAAAATTGCATTTTAGGCCCAAATAAATGTTCATCTTGTCCGACTTATTTTTAGAGGACGGGGAAAATTTATTTCGGGATTTTTGGAGTCTGTTTAGTATTTCTTTTCTTACTTTTTCTGCACGTCCGAATTATTTCTTAAAAACAAAAGTCAACCGACTCCGGGCCGTACCCGAGCGGGACTCCTCGGGCCGGCCTTTATAAGCCGCGAAC